>NC_137222.1:14480422-14490422 GCF_949987685.1 Ammodytes marinus
CAGACACAGACCAATATTAGCATTCAACTTCGGCCAGCTGATACATGTTAATCAAATATTTGCTCTCCTTTTGGCACTGTTTATGTCTTTACAGACTCCTAAAAGTACATCTGTGTCTTTAGCGGCTAATTGCTTCGCTAGGTTCACCAACTTTTCTGCTGAGGCCTGAGGGAGTAACATACAGTACAATAGTTAAATCAGAGCTTTTTCACCGAAAATGTAGTTGATGAGAGCAAGTGAATGAATGACAAAAACCATTTGCGGACGATTAAACCCAAACTATTAGCTGAAGGATGCACAGAGCCTGAGCGGAACTTCAGAGTCAGGTAATAATTCTCAGCGAGTTTGTCATCATGAGCAACACCTTTTTAGTAAAACATTATTATTGACAGTTCAACATTCCTGTCGAAATGTATTGTGTTATTTTGCTGTGATTTTTTACAAACATTTTCCCTAACCCTGACCGTAATACATTGTATTGCCTTACGTTGGATGATAATGTACATTTTTAAATCAAGTTTCATGTCTGTTTCTTAGTTGCTTTTTGATTTGATTTTTTACAGACCATACCTTGAAATCATATCATGTACCATTGAACGTACTGCCATGATTGTACTGTATTATATAGGCCTACAGTGTTTGTGTGTGTGTTCTCACCAGCAGCAGTGCCTCCAGGTGACTGAGGTATGTCTCCTCTGTGTTCAAGATCCCAGACAGGACCCACTTCCTCATCTCCAAACCTTTTTCCAGGTCACACTCGGTCTGTAACAAACATAACATACCAAAGTTATACCAATATCCTGCAATACAATATTATGCAATATTATAATAATAATATTATATCATTCCTTCATATCAGCTGGTAAAAAAAGCCTCTTAATATGCCAGTGTCAAACTTAAGGGTTCCTAGTTCTTTCTAGTTGAGCTTGAAACTCCTGCAGGTGTGCCGGTTTGCGAGCGACACAGCCTTCTAGAAAATCCTGCCAGTTCCCCTCAGCCCAGTCAGAGCTCACAGAGGAGAACGGACATGAAAGAAAACAGAGAGACGAGAGAGGAGATTCCTCGGGCTGTCTTGTGTTTAACCACAAACTCTGAAATAACTCAAACAGGCAGGGTCTCTCCCATGGGAGTGAGGGGTTGGCGTATAAATATGTGCGAGTGCACACACAGCGAGCCCAGGTTGGGACGCAGAAGCATCCAGTGCCTCAGGCTAGGAGGAGGAAGAGACTGGCAGAGAAAATGTGAGAGGGGATGGAACAGAGAGAGAGAAGAGGAGAGTGAGATAATGCAGAGAAGAAAGAGGGCAAAATATTCGACATGCTGAAGAGAAGACAAAGACAGATATTCAATTTTAAAAAGTACTTTTAATAAAAATATACTTTTTCACTGGCATTTTGTCCAAAAGAACCATTCCACTTAAATTTGACTAGACTAGACTTCTTCTCTAAATACTATTTTTAGTATACTCTCTATTGTCTGCCCCCTACATTCACACCAGAATGAAACAGTCACAAAAACAAGAACATGCTTTGGATGACACTTTAGCTAATTATTTAGAAATGGCCAAGCAGTCAAAAAAGAGACATACATTCCTTTAACATACTGTAGTACAGCTTTAAATATATTTGACTAGAAAGTAAAAAAGACAGTATGAATGGGAGAAATGAGTAAGGCGTTATCAGAGATAAGCTGCACACACTGCCATGTGCCTTAGCATTATGGAAAGCAGAGGGCTGCTAATAGGCATGCAGACATTCTCTACCTCTTGGGAGCCATGCAAAGAAAGAAAGAAAGAAAGAGAAACAAGACAGAGAGGATAACTGGATGAGAGGAAAGCATAAAGAAAATGGCAGAAGTGTGAATGGTGAGAGGAGATACACATTTGCCATAGAGGAAGTAGAGAAAGTCTTTTTAACGCAAAGGGAGAGATAGATAGAAAGTATTTAGTATATAGCAGCAGGAGGACGGAGAGAAGGCAAATGAAAGAAAGTAGTATGCCGCCTCCTCATTTCACAAACGCAATGCTTGATGCAGAAATCTGTGTCATGTGTGAATGGGCACGGGGAGATGATTAGCTAGGAAAAATTGGTCTAGAAATGTCTCGTCTGGTCTGAGTGAAAATTGTCTGGGCTCCATTGGCGGTGTGTAAACAAAAAAAAAGCCATAAGATTCACGGATCAAAAACACGTAATGCATTTCCATAAACGCAGCTTTGAAATGCTTTTCAGAGCCGTCATGTGATGAATGTACACTTGACTGCATGGGCTCCTGTAGGCATCACGCCCGAATGCACAACAACACCCGCCATGAACTGTTGTGTTTACACTGCAATCATATGGGGATAACATGTGAGGAGAAAAGGTCATACGGAGGTCTACATGTGAGAGGAAGGTCAACTCTCTGAGAGCATGAGATGGGCAAAGTGATCAGGTTTCGGGACCGTGACTTGAGCTGGACCTATGTTTGTATTTGTAAGTGCTTATGTCTAGTTTTTCTTGAAGCAACGCCATGCCTATGTGACATGTCCATTGTAAAGTTTCTGGTTGCAGTAACTGTTCCCCCTGTCCATACTGGCGGTGACATGATCGCTTCATGAATTCCATTGTTGGAGATAAGGGGATTTACAGTCAAGACAAATGCCAAAGTAGATATGAGGTTATTTTAAGATAGGCATGATAAAAATGTAATCCTATCCATTAAGGCTTAACCTATTGATTCGTTTTCCAATGAAGGGACCAGAAAATAGTGAAAAATGCCACGTCACAACTTCCAAGAACCCGGTACTGGTGTCTTAAAGTAGCTTGTGTTGTTGAACTAACAGTCCAAAAGTCTCAAACAGATTTGAGAAAAAAATTCCTCACATTTGGGATGCTGGAATCAGCTAATGTTAATAATTTGTGCTTGTAATTCTATATCATTTACTATATAATCATGCATGCTAAAATGATGTACAGTATTCTTGTGATCTAAATTTGAGTATGTGCTGTAAGCATTTGGATGTGTGTGGGTGTACATGCATTTATTTAAATGACTGGGTAAATGGGCCTGAAACCTGTTTCCATGGCCACTGCATAAGCAGATGCCAATAGCACAGAATTTAAGGGGGACTGCTCCAGGCCAGGAGATTACCAAACATTCCAGGATCATTATGGACTCCATTACACAGGAGTCCATTATCAGCAGGGCTACACTCCTGATTAGCCTGTTAGTTAAAAAAAACACACAAAAAAAAGCACCCTACACAGTCAGTGAAGCTACTGCCATCAATTCAAAATAGCAGCACCCATATACACATTACTGTATGTGGTTACAGTTCTCTCTACAATCAATAAGCAATTATCCTCCTGGACAGGTGAGATTTAGAGAGGCTATGCTGCACTTCGTGGCTAGCTTCTTAGCATCTCAGCCGTTAACACAGAGGGTGTTATTATGTAGAGGCTGCCAAAGAGGAAACATAGTTTGTTCAGGGCTGCAATCTGATTATTTGCGTTATTTTCTTGATGAATCATTTTGCTCTATAAAATGTTAAAAATGTTTTGGTGTTTTTGCTTGAAAAAAAAAATAATTAAATTAAATTATCTGATTCATTAATCTACTTATAGTTGCAGCCCAACTTTATTCAATAATATAGTGTGGAGAAATCAGGCACAGACTACAAATAGAACGGGCTAATACATATTCTGTCGACTGTTTATCCTGTCTTCAATAGTTAATACACCTGCTGTATATTTCATCTGTCTGTGTCTCTCCCTTCTTAAGTGAAGGATGAACGTAATAAATCTGACAGGCATGTATTATGCATAACACACAGAGCCCTTTATGGATCTGTGCTGTACATAACAATATCAGTTTCCTCTGAAAAAGCTCAAATAGTGCATTATGTACGGACCCCAAGAGAAAAAACTTTAACTCTTTTCATATTAAGAGTGCAAATAAAAGGGTTTTGAAAGTAAACTAGCTATGTAAATATGAGTTACGATTGCTCCTAAATAGATGCCATTGCATTGCATTGAATCTCTAGTCTCCTTAAAGACTTAAAAGAGAAAGCCTGGGGCAAGCTATGGAGCCCCCCTGAATGAATCAAAAATGAATGAAGCTACAAGTATCTGCACGGAGCTGTGCGTATTAAACCATGAGCAGGATGTGCCCGCTGGTCAAAAAGAACAGGAGAAACATTTGAGGAACAATTTGAAACAACTCAACAAGGAGGAAACTTTCAACCTTCAGCCACATGTTACTGAAGCAGCTAAGGGGAGTGTTGATTCATCATTTAAGACCCCAGAGAGACTTCCCAGACGGAAGTTCCCTGCATCTCCAGACATTTCATCTTTTATTCATCGGCGTGGCAACTAATGAGTCCCATCTCTGGCTTCAGACTAAAAGGGGGTGTCTGGCATTTTTTGGGGGTTATCAAACAACAGTAAAAATAAGACACACTCTACCCGCTTGGGGCATATTTGGGTTGGTCCACTGTTTGCAACAGAGTCGACAACGGATAACATTTCACATTTGGACCCACACTTAAATCCTATCAACACACACAACATCCCCCTTAGCGTTGCCTCTAGCTAACATGATTTAGCAATTCAGATTCGGATTTTGTTTTACACAAGAATAATTTACATTACGTCGGAGATACCCGAGAATCAATACTAACAGTGTTTATTTGACAAGCACGCAGCTGTAGCTCAGGAGGGGCAGATAGAAACTGAGCAGCCAGCAATGTTATAACATTATCCTCTTTCTTTCTCTCTCTCTCTCTCTCCCTCTCTCTCTCTCTCTTTCCTATGCAGTGTGGGGTACTCATGTAAACATTCAGAGCCAGGTTGGAGAGATGAAAAGTGAGCCGTAATGCATGCTCTATTCCACACTTTATTAACTGTTTTTGAATTTTCATTTTTCACATTCGAATCTGTTTAGCATCCTTTTCCGCCATCCGTTGCTTTCTGAAACGACTAATGTGATTGCTTCCTATCTCCGCATGTCTGCTACGTAATGGAGCTGTCTTAAAATTATCCAGTGCTGCAGGAGGAATACTTTTTTTTTATTTAAACGCAGTGGTTTAGAATGCACTTCAGCCAACCCTGACAGATTTGGTGTCAGCAGGGGTTTTCTGGGTAGGTTTTTTTCTTCTTCTTCACCCCATCTGCATCACGCCATGAATTTAATGGCAAGAAAACACGCTGTGCAATAACCAGGGAGATTTCAATCTTTTCCGAGCCCCCTGATCCACTGAGGTTAGTATCATGACCCTCAGCAGGTCTTGACCTGGAGGTGTGATGTCATATGGGATGAGACGGTAAAGACAAATGAGGAGCCATTTTTAAAATATGAATTTGGGATCCACAGGAACAGAGAATTTAAGAGCAACTCTAGGGGAGTCCCAGTTGCCAAGGGGTTCACAAACTGCACCTACCTAGGTTAGAATCCAGCCAAGGACCATTGTTGTTGTTCCCCATCTCTCTCTCCATTATTTCATGTCTTCTCGCTACTGTCAGCTATCTAATAAAAGCATTAAATATCCAGTAACAAATACTGTTTCACTTGGTGAGAAAAAGATTATAAAGTGTGCGCCGACTGTCCTTGAATGACCTCCAAGTATCTGTCACACTCTGTCTGTACTAGGATTATAAGATGCAAAATATGTGGTCAGTGGTTTTTATAAATGATTAAAAAAACATTACAGCACAGACTCTTTTCCCCTCTTCAATGCAGGGAAGAGTCACCGTGGAAAAATTGAATTTAGCAATATTGCTGATGGTGATGACTCATCACGGTGATGTCATAAAACTATCAGCTTCTGCTTCAGCCAATGGGAGCTCGTCAGCCTCTGCTCGGCTGTGACTCATCAATTAGAGTGGGCGGACCGGGCTGATGTTTGGGGGGGAGTGGCCGTCAAAGGGCAAATCAAGGGCGATGGGTAACTTCATTTTCCCATGGCGGTAATTGAAAGCATGTCTGGCAGCGTGGACAGGTAGCTGTTGATGGATAATTTTCAGTTTTCTGCTGTGTCAGGTTACTCAGCAAAACTGTCTTTAGTCTACCATACACGTATCATTCTGCTCTGAGGGAGGAGAATGTAAGTGCATTAATTTGTTAGATGATTGTATAAAAAATAAATAAAAATAAAACATGGCGTCATTGGCTTGTGCAACCTTTAGCAGATATGACATGACGTGTGCACGCCGGTGCATTCATTAAAATCAGTGAGAGTTTGCGAGCTCACAGGCCAAAGGTCGGACGCCGTCGAGGGACCCGTCATTTTATCGGCAGATTCAAGCCATCAATCATATTGGCAGTCGCTCAGTCACTCGCTCCTTCGCCGGCACAGACAGTGAGCGCAGACTGAGGGGAGGGGGGGGGGGGGGGCTGAGGAACTGATACTGCTTCATGACCACTGATGCGATTACTGCCTCCAAGGGCACAGAGGAGAGAGAGGTAGCATTAGCCTCTTACATTCTCCCACAATACCACTCGATCCTAACCGAAACATAGCATGAGCATTTGTTCGTCTGCTAACTACAAAGCCATTGGTGCCAAATATAATGTGTAAATGGTGATGACAAATGAGAAATACAGTATGCATTAGAAATATAGAAATGAATAGAAATAGATGAGATGGTAAATGGACTGCTCTTACATAGCGCTTCTATCCAAAAGGGATTTACATAGCTTGTCTAGTTCACACATTCAAGATAGATTCTGGCAGTCATATCCATGTTCATTTGAATCTTTACTCATGCTGGGGTTGTGCGTGTGTGTATCCTCGCCATAGTAACCTTTGAGAGCACACACCAGGTGTCACAGATCACTGGTTTTCTCTTTCCGCAGACGAGGAGAAAGCAAAGGAGGGAGGGGTAAAGGAGGGAGGGGTAAAGAGGAGGGAGGGTAAAGAGGATGAAGGCAGGCAGTGATGGGGTGATTGAGGTGAAGGGTTATACTGCCTAATACTCCTGGATGAGTAAAAGCCAGACTCTTAAAGGGGATGAGTTTTCTATGCTGGATGACTGCCCCTGGGATCATAAAGGAAGACGATATTGTCCTTTATCAATCCCCTCCTATGACAGATTTGATTTTTTTTTTTTCATCAATTGACAAATCGTTGAGGAAGCGGGATTGTTCTAAGAATAGATTAACCCACTTCCCTGCACTGAATTCAAGGCAAAGTATGTAAGTATTGACACCTTAGTTTTAGCCATTTAAGATTAGTTCCAGCCAGGTGTGTACGGTGTGATTTGTATCCATAGTACAATAAGTATCCTAAATGATACATATAGTTAATAGCTTTTTTTCTTTTCTTACTTTTTAAGTTATCTTTATTAGTCAATTTACACGAGGCACATTGAAATTTGTCTTTTCGCATATCCCCTCTCCAGTTACCACATTTCGGACAGGGTCAGCCATAGTACAGTGCCCCTGTAGAAGTTTTGGGGTTAAGTGTCTTGACACAATGCTAGTGATGTCGGCCACCTTAGATGTAAAACCAGCCACCACTAGTTTTTTAAAATAACACCCTTCTGTCCTGTGCCGGGAATCGAACCAGCGACCTCAAGGTTACTAGACGGCCCCACTTCCTCTAGGCCAGGGGTATTCAACTAAAATTCAAATAGGTCCAGTTAGAGAAAATGTCCTCAAGAAAAGGTCCGGAACATCATAATGTCTAACTTGCGTTATGATTCAGTGTGATATATAGTGAAGTAGCCTAGTAGTTGTATCAACGTCTGCATGTAATTAACAACTGACTGTCAGATCAATATAGAAAGAACAATTCAAAAACATTTCAACAATATTTATTCTCACTTTTAAATAATTATAGATATATAATACTGAAGATATATGTATTATTTAAGTGACTCAACTGAAACTAATCTCTTCATAGAGAAGGGCTGCATTTAAAAATAAAATGGTGAAAATAAATATAATAATAATCTTAAAATAAAGATAAAATATATAATTCATTTTTGAAAAATTAAATAATTTTGAGAAATATTTTTAATGTATCATTTCTAAACTTCACTATACCTACTATGTTTGTTTAACATAGTAATCTCCCACTTTGTCTAATACTGGATTTTTATTTTGCAATTTTGAAAAGCTCTGAAAAAGTGACATGTCAGAAACTAAACCCCTGTAGGGGGTCTGGGGGTTTCCCCCCCAGTAATTTTTTTTTGTGTTTTTAGAATGTAATCGGAGCATTCTGGTGCATTCTGGGGAAAATAATAAAAGAAAAGGTCAACATTTAATATAGTTAAGATGAATAGAAAAATTAACAAAACAACATAACTTGCTAGCAGCCAGATAACTGGACTGAGGGACGGATGACCACTAGCTTTCGCTAATGTTAGTGGGGGCTACTGCCAAATGTCTTGCTAAAAAATTAACCTGTATTTATAAATTCTGCCATTACTAAGAATATGTAAAACTTAAAATGTAGATAATTGAAACTACATACAAATCTTTTTTTTAAATAATGTTTTTCCTGTTGCTGTTGTGGGCAGTAGATGCAGTGCTGCTGGCGATTGGTGATTATGTCAATCTTATGTCTGTGTCATTCACACATAGGTCTACATCAGGGTAATAGAGAGTCCACATGATTGCACCTTGACCGGTTTTCACCAGTCTTACAAAAGGGGGAAAAACCATCGATAGTAAATAATAGGAAAAAACTCAGCTGTTGATCGCTCGTTAACTCGCTCGCGACACACGGAGCCGGCGAGCGAGCGGGCGAGCGAGAGAGAAAGCTGTCTCTCACTCTCCTCCCGCTGTCTTTCTCACTCTAATCTGATTTATTTCGCTGAAATTCTCGTAATTCTTGCACTTCTCTCTGTCATCTCTCGCATGATAGCTCACTGTCTCTGTCTGTGAGCCAGCCTGAGCCGGGAATGCACAGATTCGATTGGCTGCCTGAGTAGCAGGAGGCGGGATGGCTTAACTCGAAAGCATTTCCTGATTCGCTAAACCAGTACCGTAAAGTCTAGAAAAGCTGCGCCGGTCAAAATAGAAGCGCCCCGTCAAAATTTTAAATACTTAAATAATTGATTGACTACAGGTCCGGGTCCGTATAGGACGGCGTCTGGGTCCGGACCCGGACCGCGGTCCGCCTGTTAGTGACCCCCGCTCTAGGCCATCCTACCACCAGCTAAGGTTTGTTTTGAGTCAATTTGTCCAGGCGTTTTGCTGCATTACCTAAAGAAAAAGAAAAAATTGGCTAATACAGTGGGAGAAGGCATACTGACCGACTTGGAGGACTCCAGTGATCCAGAGGAGAGCGTGTCCCGGCTGCTGCGACTCTTAGAGCTGAGGTGTGGCGAGGATGACGGCGAGTCATCGATGTACGGCAGGATGTCGTGGTGCCTTCGCTGCTCCTCTGCGCGGTCCGCATCGTAACCGTATGTAGGAGGCGTACCGGTGTAGTGACCGTCTGTGAAAGAAGGGAAACTTTGAGTTAGCAACCTTTAACATTCTTGCAACTTTTCTTGATGTTTTACGCTTTATGAGACAGTTTGCAGTGGAGAGTTTGGGTGCCCTACAAACATGCCAGACAACTTGCATTTGATGACTTGCAGATACAAGATATTTGAGGCCCAAGCTGATAGAGATATCAATATGTGACTTTTAACAGACAGAAAAAAATATATATATTGTGAAGCTTTCTGAGCTTTACGAGGGACAAAGGCAAGTAAGTCCAAAATGTCTCTCGCCACCGTAATTTCATATATCAAAAAAAAAGCACAACTAAAGTAAGCTCAGTGTTTCCCCTACCATTATACAGGCCTGGCGGGCCCGCCAGGCCAACGGGACCCCCCGCCAGGCCAACAGCTGCCCAAAAAAAAAAAAAAAAAAAAAAAAAAAAATATTAATCTTTTTTTTTTTTTTTTTTTTGTCTGCGCTACGCCGCGCGATGCACGTGTGCATTCGGAGCGCACGTGTCAAACAGGGAAACTGACGCGAAAGAACCTTCCTTTATAGGTCCATGGCATAGGCTACACTGGAGATATTT